>NC_069503.1:427703467-427708467 GCF_027579735.1 Bombina bombina
CCGGTCGCCTCCACGATCTAATGGGGGTATGTGGTCGATTAGAATATAGCGGATGGAAGATACTGAGTGTCCCTTGTTAGCGCAATGTCGCGCTACTGGCTGTTCGGAATCGCCGTTTTTAAGTGCTGTCCTTATGGCGTGGCGATGATTAGCCATACGCTCACGAAGTGTGCCAGAGGTCTTCCCTATGTAGAAACAAGAACATGGACAAAACAATAAATATATGACGTGAGTGGTGGTGCACGTTATGGAGTGCCGGATGGAGAATGTTCGATTAGTGTGTGGGTGATGGAAGACTTTAGTGCCCACTAGGCCATTACACGTTGTGCAGCCCAAACAGCGATAGGAGCCTTTTATATTCCTTTTCATCCCAGTTGAGTAACACTGCTTGGGGTCCGTTTTCACCAGAAGGTCTTTAAGATTGGTTCCCCGCTTAAATCCAACCATAGGTCGTAGGTTATGGGTAAATGTGAGTTTTGGGTCTGAAGACATAATTGGCCAATGCTGTCAAAGAATTTGGCCAATATTTTTTGTCACTGGAGTAAAAGTGGTGGACATAATGAGCTTGTCACTAGCGTCCCTTTTTGGTTTGGGTATAATTAATTCTGTCTGTGTCAGCCTTGAAACCGATTCCACAGCATCATGAATTATCGGGATCTTGTAGCCCCTGTTCTGGAACTTCTCACCCACTCCTTTCAATTGGGAGACCCCCGTTACAGGATTCGAATTGTTACGCATTGTTCTTATGCATTGTGATTTTACAATGCCCTTTAATAGGGCTGGGGGATGGCAACTATCTGCCCTTAATATAGAGTTGCGGTCGGTGGGTTTATGATACAATGTGGTTCCTAATTTATTAGAATCCTTGAAAACTATCAAGTCCAAGAAATGAATGGATGCAGTGTCAGCTGTCATCTTAAACTTGACATTGTCAGTAGTGTTATTAAACACATCGAACCATTTATGGAGTTCCTCCAGGCCCCCTCGCCACACCAAGAAAATGTCATCTATGTATCTGTAATAACAGATGATAGATACGTTCGACGTATTCCATAGATACATGTTTTCAAATTGTGACATATAAATGTTGGCGTACGAGGGGGCCATGGAGGAACCCATAGCTGTGCCGGCAGTTTGCAAATAAAAACTATTTTCGAACCGAAAATAGTTTTTAAAAAGACAGAATTCAATGAGGGACAGTAAAAATCCTACTAGGGGCCCCTCATAAAGGGTATTACCCGTGAGGTGCTCTTGTATAGCCTTAAGTCCGTCAAGATGTGGTATAATGGTATACAGACTGTTGACATCCAGAGTGACGAGTAAATCATCTGGCTGGATGTCAACAGTCCGTATTTTACGAATGAAATCATTCGTATCCATAACGTAAGACCGTGTTGCTTTCACCACTGGCTGTAGGAGTACGTCCACATATTGTGCTATAGGTTGGGTAAGTGATTCCCTGGCTGACACAATGGGACGGCCCGGTGGGTGGTCTAATGTTTTATGAATTTTGGGGATTGAATATAAGATGGGTATCTTAGGGTATGTGGTAATGCAAAAGTCACGAATGTGCTCAGTTATGTACCCTTGTTCAAATCCCAATTCAATCAATTTGTTAAGTTGTATTTTGAATAGTGTAGTAGGGTCAGAGGTTAACAATTTGTATGTCTGGGTGTCTGATAATTGCTTCAGGATGTCCCCTCTATAATCACTGTAATCTAAAAGAACAATGGCCCCGCCCTTGTCGGCGGGCCTGATGACTATAGAGGAGTCATTCTGGAGAGTTTTAATAGCCTTCAATTCATCTCTTGAGAGATTATGTTTCCATAGTGT
This sequence comes from Bombina bombina, assembly GCF_027579735.1. Lineage (NCBI taxonomy): Eukaryota > Metazoa > Chordata > Amphibia > Anura > Bombinatoridae > Bombina > Bombina bombina. Next base: position 427,705,301 of record NC_069503.1, read on the forward strand.
ATCTTTTCTTTCTGTGTCCAAGTCCTGTGTTATCAACCTCAAAAATGTTTTGGTACTTGGACTGCTATTGCTGGGTTCAAAAGAGCTAGGTACACTACATTTAAGTTCAATATGGGACTTCTGTCCAGGCAAATCTTTGTTTTGGAAGAATTCTTTAATCTTAAGAGATCTATTTAATTTGTAAAGGTCTAGTTTAAGGTCAAACTCAGAGATTAAAGTGCTCGGCACAAAAGATAAGCCTTTATTGAGAACTTTACGTTCATTATCAGTTAAGGCATGTGCACTCAAATTGACAATTATGTCCTCTGTCGTGGTCGTCTGGGGGGTCGATGTCTGATACCCCGCCCGCCTGATATGGGGTCTGTTATGCCTCCCCCTCCCCGAGATCGTGTTGTTACCCCTAAAAAATGACTAGGGGTTGAGTGTGATCTGGGTTCATGTGAGGAGAATTGATCCTGATGCCTATGTTGACCAGGTGGAGTAAACACAGTGCCAGAGGGGTTCCTATCGGCATCAGTGGAATCTTCACCACTCGTATCTACCGTGTCAAAGTGAACCCGTCTGGTTCTGTGTCTCCTCCTGGTCTGATTCCCCTGTGTGTTAGTCAGCCATTTGTACACTTTTCCCTGCGTGTAGTCACTATTGACAGTCTCTAGCTTTTTATTTTTAAATGTGATTAAATCACTCTGGTATTTGTCAATTTGCAATTTAATTTTGGATAACCAGTTCTCTTGGGTGTCATTAGTGAGTGTGATACTATGTAAAGATTCAAATGTTTGTATTTCAGTCCTAACTTTACTAAGGATTGCAGTAACCTCTTCAATAACTAATAGTATTAGGTCTAAAGAGCACTTATTTAAAATATAACACCACTTTTTTCTGAAATCTGGGTTATCACGCCCAATAGTGGGCACATTGTGGACTCTAAACCCACGGGGAATGTGTCCTGTTCTATAATAATCGGACAGATAGCTGCCATGTAACGCCAAATCAACCTCTCTTCTTTTTAATTTAAGTAAAGAGTAATATAAATTAACTGGGGTCTCACCAATTGTTTTGGAGATGGGTGCAAACAGAATCCGATCGGCATCATCAGGGGTGTAAGATGCAGTGCCTGTCTGTGCTGCCACAGCCTGGCAGGTCAGGTCTTCCACCTGAATGATGGACTCAGAGATGTTGTTATCCTCTGTTCTGGGTTGTGATGTCATGCTGGAGGGGAGCATGTAGCAGTGTGCCGGTGAAAGGATATGAAAAGGAGTTAATTTACTGCAGCCAAAAATCCAAGTATAATCTGTACTGTCAGCACAGAAGGAATTGTGCAGTCCAATAATGAGAGCGCTGGAGATGTAAATAAATGAGGTTAAACAAGGGGGTTCACTGGTCAGAAGATAAGTAGTAAGCAATTTCCAGTTCAGCCCACCAGTAGCCAACTCGCCTGGGTGCAATGATATACCATGAAATAGAAAGCAAAAAGATGCACTCTCAGGACTTTTCACAAAAAACCAATTTAATGGAACGTTTTCGGGGTTCACAACCCCTTCATCAGCATGCAAAACAAACAAAATTCAACTCATTTATAGTGTTACATATCAATTACCACATATCAATCTAAGTGTCTCTCCAAAGGAAAAGTGCGCCAATTTTTCGAGTTTGGAACGCATATTGCGTTCCACAGTGCTGTCCGAAACCGGAAGTTGTATTACCTCACTTCCGGTTTACGGATTCAATAGACAAAACGTGAAATAAAAGATAAAGTAGTGTACTCTACAATTTCAAACACATTAATGTGACATATTAGTTTGGGGAACTTGTTATGACAACAGTGTGCCACATTCTAATAAGTGCCAGGAAAATTGTGATGGATATACATTATCGAATGTTGCTACATCCGGTGGGCATAGAAACAGTAACCATGGCAATCATACACAATTCTGGTTGCCAAGAGATGCCATAATTTACAATGGTATGCCAGCTGAATGAAACAACAATTGTCATAGTGCCATAAGTAACGTGTACTGAATAATATACAATCATATTGTATATATAAACAAAGAATACTAAAAAATTGAATAGTTAAAAAAATAAAAGTTAAAACATAAAAGTTGGACCATATGACAGTACCAATGTTTGGAATGGCAAGTTACAAACGTAATGTTGCAAATGTAAGTGATGTGGCTCATAATGTGTCGCCAGTATATTGCAGTAAAGTGGCGTTAAACATCTATAATGCTACACTAAATTCGCAAGCAAATGAAGATCAGATAAGAGCAGTAGATATGTGTAACAGAATTGTAGGGCTGTGTTATTAGGGCTGCTTTTTCGTTAGGGCACAATTTTCAATTAGATTAAATTTTGACCATTAGAGGGTAATGGCTTACGTCGGTCAAAATATGCCAATAATCAAGTGAAGGGGGTAACCCTATTTCAGGATTCTAATCTCCAGTATACTTGCAAGGCAAGGATATTTGAGAAAAGGTAATACAGATAAGAATCATGGACATATAAAGCTCGTGTAGATACTATCCTCTCTGTAATTCTTCAAGTGGATGTGACTTTTTTAGTGTCCGTCTTTAAGACTGGTGGTGCATGTTAGAACAAATGGGTAATGGCTCACGGCGGACCAGGCTTCCGCAGAGAAGGTGGAGACAGATGTCCCACCTAAACTGTGCCGTTAGGCGCACAACACTCCCCCCTACACCTAGGGGAAACTGAAATGTGTGCCAAAACGAAGCCACCATATCCACCTGGCATACCCCAAGTATGTGGCACCCCAGTTATGGATCACATAATGCTCTTAAAGTCCGGCATGGTGTTCAGGCCACCTGGTTGTATTGTGCCTAATCTGAACATCCACTGGGCCTCTCGTCTCAGAAGTTGCTTATTCCGGTCGCCTCCACGATCTAATGGGGGTATGTGGTCGATTAGAATATAGCGGATGGAAGATACTGAGTGTCCCTTGTTAGCGCAATGTCGCGCTACTGGCTGTTCGGAATCACCGTTTTTAAGTGCTGTCCTACAAGATCCCGATAATTCATGATGCTGTGGAATCGGTTTCAAGGCTGACACAGACAGAATTAATTATACCCAAACCAAAAAGGGACGCTAGTGACAAGCTCATTATGTCCACCACTTTTACTCCAGTGACAAAAAATATTGGCCAAATTCTT